>NC_057806.1:632173122-632177584 GCF_018294505.1 Triticum aestivum
GCGGGGCGGCGTCGGCGGTGGAGTCAGAGGGGATCGAGCGGAGCGAGTGAGAGAGACAGGAAAGAGGGGGCTAGTGGACCGGTGTTATAGCTAACTTAGTTATAGCGCGTGTTGGCGCGCTATAGCTAAGTTAGCTATAGCGCTGGTGCAGCAAAAACGCGCTACTGCTAGTTTTTTCTTTATTTATTTTTTATTTTCCTTTTTCTTAGCTATAGCGCTTCCCTGGATAAAACGCACTAGTGCTAACTTTTTTCTTTTTCTTTTTTTATTTTCATTTTTATTTTTTTATTTTTCTTGCATTTCATTTTCCACAACTTATTAGTTCCTTTTTATTTTTCTTTTCATTTCATTTTGCAAAACTTCCTTTCTTTTTATTTTTATTTTTCTTTTTCTTTCATTTGCACTTTTCTTTTTCTTTTTCTTTCATGTTGCAATATACCATTGTTACCCTCCGGATAATAATTAGTATAATATATATCTTACATCATTTGACCGCTATCGACGGTATACAAAATAGCTAGACACACACAAACTTTGGGATTAGTTTGTCAGCTTGGGCGACGACGATGCTTCAGACTGATCTTCTTCCCTCTTTTGTTCGTTGTCGAATAATTTAGCCCATGGTCGTGACTTTTCCTTCTCCAGGGATTACAATCTTTCGTAGGTAATGTAGTCTTCTTTCTTCTTTTGACATATGTTTCGTTGTCATCAGCATCATCTTCCCTCATCGGATCACCGTACTGGTCATAGTCTTCCTCGTTGGCGACTCCATCCATTCCGGCGATGCTCCTTTTGCTTGTCTTCACGACAACACGGCTGGGATTGATCGGATCAGTTATGAAGAAACATTGTGTCACGTGTTTAGCATGTACCCATGGCTCATTTTTGGCGATGGCGTCGATGGTACCGCTATAATCGGAGTCGGGTATACACATGCTAGTGAAATGTCGGTTTTCTCTATGTACATTTTTAGCCCATCTAACACGGAACATCGTCGCGCTATGCAATCCAGAGTAGTTAAGCTCCCATATCTCTTCGACCCTTCCGTAATATCTTTCAATTACATTCCCGGTCATGGCTTCCATCGTCACCCCTGAGTTTTGCTCATCACTGTTTTTATCTTTCTCCTCCATGTAGAACGTGTATCCGTTGATACCGTATGCTTGATAAGTCGCGAGGTTGGTCGAGGGGCCATGTGCTAAGGCGTATATGAGTGTTCCGTTCGGACAACCCTCTTCCGGGGGACTAGCCAGAACTCGCTCTTTGAACCAACGCAAGAAAGTGGAGTTTTGCTCTTTAATAACTTCAGTGTCCGTCCTGTGCATCCCACGGTCACGGTACTTCTTTGCGATGGTCTCTTTTTGCAGTGTCACGAAATCTTCTAGCACATCTAGGTGTTGTAGCACTACTAAGTTTGCCCTGTCAAGGTCGTTTTGTCGGCCCGAGCGTAACACATTCACATCCCTATGACCGTTGGTGTGACCTTCGCCTTCGAGCCTTCCATAGTGCTTGTTGACGGGCAAACCAACAACAGGGTCTTTGGTCAGATACCTCTCACAGAAAGAGATGCACTCTTTGGTCAGATATTCCTGGGCTATGCTTCCATCTGTACGGGACATGTTACGAACGAATTCTATGATTACCCTATTCATCCTCTCGAATGGCATCATGCTATGCAGGAATGTCGGCCCTAGGTCAATGATGTCGTCCACGATGTGGACACATAGATGCACCATGACATCAAAGAACGCAGGTGGGAAGTAGATCTCTAGATCATTCAGTATGACAACAATCTCTTCCTGTAGCCTATGAAGTTGCTTCACACTGATCGACTTTCGAGAGATAGCATCAAAAAAGTGGCATAGGTGAATAAGCGTCTCACGCACATGTGTGTCCATAATCCCTAGTGTAACCGGGAGTAACTGCGTCATCATCACATGACAGTCGTGAGACTTCATCCCACTGAACCTTTTTTTCGTAGTGTCCAGACATCTGCTTATCTTCCCACAGTATCCGGAACTAACTTTGATTCCGGCAAGGCACTTGAACAATTGATCGACCTCCTTCGGATCTAAGGTGAAGCAAGAGGGGGGCAATATTGTTGTTCCTTCTTGTTTACTTGTTTGCCCCTATCTTCCGTCTCCGTCTCCGTCTCGGTCTCCTCTGACGACCTTTTACCGGGCATTTGAAGATCTTTCCTGATTTTCAAAAATTCCAAGTCTTTTCTTGCCTTCGGCCCATCTTTGGTCCTCTCCGGCATGTTCATCAATGTTCCAAGCAAACTCTCAAGGATATTTTTTGTGATATGCATTTGATCAAGGCTATGAGGCGTGTCGAGTATGGGCCAGTATTCCAAGTCCCAGAAAACAGATCTCGTCTTCCATATCTTCAGCAGGGGCTCCGGCGCCTTTTTCTTTGTCTTTCCCGGCGAGGGGCACTTTTCCCAGTTCTTCAATAACTCATATATTTTTGCACCACTACGCTTACGTGGAGGACCTCGATGCTCATCCTTACCATTGAATAGATCTCCACGCTTTCTCCATGGGTCATCCTTCTCGAGCCATCTTCGATGCCCCATGTACATAATTTTTGAAGACCTGCCATCTTTCGAGAGCTGCAGAGAAGTTGTATCATCCATGCACCTAGTGCATCCGCAATATCCGTGGCACACCTGGCCGGTGAGATAGCCGTAACCGAGATAGCCCTGCACCGTCGTGATCAGTGTGGCTCTCATGTAGAAATACTCTCCTTTGCTTGCATCCCATGTCTTGGCCGGCGTTGTCCATAAGGTCTGTAACTCTTCTTTCATTAACCCGAGATACAGATTTATATCATTTCCCGGTTGTCTCGGCCCTTGAATAAGCATAAGCATGTGTATGTGTTTTTCCTTCATGCACAACCAGGGGGGAGGTTGTACATCCATACAAACACAGGCCATGTGCTATGATTGGTGTTCTGGTTGCGAAACGGATTCATGCCATCACTACTAGCGCCAAGCACGATGTTCCTTGGATCATTTGCGAAAAATTTAAATTCAGCATTTAATGCTCTCCACTAGCTAGCATATGCGAGGTGTCTCAGCTTCGGTTCATCTCCGTCATCTGTCTTCACCCTCTCCGCGTTCCAGCACATAAGCTTTGCTTCCTCAGGATCTATGAAATACCGCTGTAGACGCGGAGTGATCGAAAGCACCATACAACTTTCTATGGAGCTTTCTTTCCGGCCTTTTTATATCGTGAAGCATTGCACTTTGGACAGATGGTTTTTTCCGCGTGCTCGTTCCGATATATGATGCAATCATTGATGCATGCGTGATATCTAATATGTGGCAGATGAAGAGGGCACACGATTTTCTTTGCCTCCTCGACACTAGTAGGACGCAGGCTTCCCGCGGGAAGATCTTCTTTAGGTACTTCAGAAGCTCATCCAGGCTTTTATCTGTCCATTTGTTTTTTGCCTTCATCTATAGAAGTTCTAGTGTGAAACTCAAGCGGGTCACCTCGGGATTATTGCAACCATCATACAAAGGAGTCATTGAGTCTACCTCTAGTTGCGCCAGTTTGGCCTCCTCTCTAGAAGCAGCTCTGTCGCTAGTCGTCTTCTTGCGAAGCAGGTCTCGAACATGCGGTCCCGCATGGATGAACTTAGTAGCGACGAATAAGGTGGCGTGTCCACGTCTTCTCCGCCTTGAACTGCCTCTTCGCCATCGACATTTCCGAGGCCGTCTTCCTCTTCAGGCACATAACCGGGCATCTCTTTCTCTGGTGGCCCCATGTCGTTATTTCCTGCCCCGTCGACGTCCTCATTATCATCATCTTCACTTATCCACCGAGTATGGCCATGCATGAAACCATGCATGAGCAGGTGTGCCTTGAATTTACCACCCTTAAAGGGGTCGAGCCTGACTCTTCCTTTGCATTTTCGACACGGACATAAAACATCCCTCAGTCTTTTTTCATACATGTCATCCACAGCAGATTGCCAGTATCTTTCCACCATCCTTCCATTGACCTTCATGATCACCTGTGGGCGGAGCAAATATTATAACCACGTATATATGCACGCATGGATCAAATTCATACAAAAATTCGGCATGACCTTCCCTAAACATAGGACATATTGAGTTTGCATGCCCGAAATTCGCCGAAACGGAATTAAATCGACATTTCGGCAAAACATAGGCAACTAATGTCACCCACATTATTTCATCAAATACACAATGTAGGCAACTCAAATTATGCCACACACAATTCGGTATATTCTCATATCGCCCATATATATAGTTTCAGTCCTATCCACACAAACACTTTTTTTGCTCACCTATGTGTCGAGAGGGATATCGAGCACCTTTCTTCTTAATTACCTAGTAGCTCTATAGATATATAGCTCTAACTAGCTAGCTAGCTAGGGAGAGAGTGGGAGGAGAGGGAGAGGAGAAGTGGGAAGGCATTAATGGAAGGGG
>NC_057806.1:632177963-632195046 GCF_018294505.1 Triticum aestivum
AGGGCAAAGAAGAGGGGAAGGGAGGGCTCTAATGGAGGGGTGGTGGAGGGGCAAAGAAGAAGGGGGTCATGGAAAGGCGAAGAAGAGGGGAAGGGAGGGCTCTAATGGAGGGTTGGTGGAGGGGGAGCATTGGAACAAGCAAGGTGCAAGGAAAGGGGGAGAAAGGAAGGGGGAGGAAGAAGAAAGGGGAGGAAGGAGGGGAAATGTCATGCCCAAGATGCGACCCTATCCTAAAGGAACTCGAAGGTCCCACCAAGGATAGAAGCGCATCTTGAAGACGCTTTTGCAAGGTGGATATCATTACATCAACATTACATAATAGTGGGATACATCCAAGACATACAATTTCACATGAATACAACAAAACACCATATACAAGATCAACATCCGACTACGGATGAAACATAAACAGAAACTCAAACGACATCCACCCTGCTAGCCCAGGCTGCCGACCAGGAACCTAACCCAAGATCGACAACGAAGAAGAAGAACTCCCAAAACAAGTAACATCGCTCTCGCGTCAAGATCATCGCAAACCCTGTACCTGCAACTGGTGTTGTAGTAATCTCTGAGCCACGAGGACTCAGCAATCCCATTACCATGGGTATCAAGACTAGCAAAGCTTAATGGGAAAGGAAGGGGTAAAGTGGTGAGGTTGCAGCAGCGGCTAAGCAAAGTATGGTGGCTAACTTACGAAACAATAGCGAGAAGAGGAGCTTAGCAAGCGGTCGTTTGCTAGTAATGATCAAGAAGTGATCCTGAACTCCTACTTGCATCAAACGTAACCCAGAAACCGTGTTCTCCTCTCGAACACCCCAAAAAGAGACACTCACGTTTACGCACACGGTTGGTGTATTTTAGAAGAGTTTACTTCAAGTTTACTACAACCGGATATCAACAAATTCCCATCTGCCACATAACCGCGGGCACGGCTTTCTAAAGTTCAAACCCTGCAGGGGTGTCCCAACTTAGCCCATTATAAGCTATCGCGATCAATGAAGGATATTCCTTCTCCCGGGAAGACCCGATCAGTCTTGGAATCCCGATAACAAGACATTTCAACAATGGTAAAACAAGACCAGCAAAGCCGCCCGGATGTGCCGACAAATCCCGATAGGAGTCGCACGTACCTCGTTCTCAGGGCACACCGGATAAGTCAAGCTACGAGTAAAACCAGGCCTCGAGTTTCCCCGTGGTGGCCCCGCAGGCTGCTCGGTTCGGACCAACATTCGAAGGAGCACTGGCCCGGGGGGGCTAAAATAAAGATGACCCTTGGGCTCCGGAAACCCAAGGGAAAAAAGGGCATAGGTGAGGCAAATGGTAAAACCAATGTTGGTCCTTGCTGGAAGAGCTTTATTCAAAGCGAACTGTCAAGGGGGTCCCATAAATCACCCAACCGCGTTAGGGACGCAAAATCCGGTAACATAATACCGATATGACGGAAACTAGGGCGGCAAGAGTGGAACAAAACACCAGGCATAAGGCCGAGCCTTCCACCCTTTACCAAGTATATGGATGCATTAATAATATAAGAGGTATTGTGATATCCCAACATAAACATAATCCAACATGGAGCAATCTTCATCTTCACCTGCAACTAGCAACGCTATAAGAGGGGCTGAGCAAAAGCGGTAACATAGCCAAACAACGGTTTGCTAGGAAGGGTGACAAAGGTTAGAGGTTCATGGCAATTTGGGAGGCTTGATAAGCAAGTGGTAGGTAACGCAACATAGCGATAGAACGAAGCATCTAGCATAGCAATGATAGTAATGAGATCCAAGGTGACAGTAATCTTGCCTGAAATCCCGCTAGGAAGAAGAACTAGTCCATGAAGAAGAAGAAGCCATGAAGACGAACCAAGCGTAGATGAATGAATCCTCACGATCGCAACGAAACAGAAACTATCGAGAAGAAGCACACAACACGGTAAACACACCACACATGAACAAGGCATGATGCTCAACCAAGTATGATGCATGACAAGGCTACATGAAGCTACTCATGGCAAGAGATGATGCATACAAGAACAACACATCAAAGCAAGTTTAAATGAGGCCGAAAACAACATAGAACAATTCCGGTAAGTCCTCACATGCAAATTTCGAAATTGGTCCAGATCTGAATAAACCTTATGTTCAAGTTGTTAAATAGCAAGTTAAGAAGCACCACGATGATCTACACGAAATTCTAGTCCAGTTACATATAAAGTTCATTAGATTCGGAGCTACGGCCTAGAAGATATGAGCAAAACAAGTTAAGCATGGAATTGATGCAAAATGCATACAAAAATCAAGCGAACACACTCAAAACATGAATGCAACAAGGTCACATGAAGCTACCTGCAAAACTAAGAAAGTTTCATATAGAGCACACTCAAAACGGAGCAACGGTTCAACACATACACATGAATCAAGTTTAAAGGATAAGCTGTCCAAAACAGCAACTAGGCTGCCGGGGAAACTGATCCACGAGCACCTATGGGACTTGGCAGACCGAGCCCCTTTCGGTTCAGTGGGGGCGGAGATCGCGCGAAGAGCAGATCGAGGAGAAGCACACGAGTAGTTTACCCAGGTTCGGGCCGCACACATGCGTAAAACCCTACTCCTGCTTTGTGGATTGTATTGAGTTCTTGCTCGGGAGCGCGGAGTGCTACAGTACACACCAGCAGCTAGCGAGGCTGAGCGTGAATGGTGTCCTCCCCCCTCTACATTGCGCATGGGCCTCCTTTTATATGCTCAAGGGGTCACCGACAGGTGGCAACGTAGAAAAAAGGGCAAAAATGGAAAAGTGGTGGTTGGTACAGCTACTTGTACAGTGTATCATACCTAACCCTGACGGCAGGGGACAAAGGCATTAAATGCCCGTCTGTGTCGCCCAAACAGTATAGAAAGGGACCGCCAGGGATGCCACCGTTCGCCACAATGGCGATCTTGTCAGCGCCGCTCGCCACCGCGCACCCCTGGCTGCATAGCCTCCCACCACGTACGCCTAGAGGGGTCCCAGAGCGACACGTTGGCGGGTGTGCTGGAGCGCAGGCACAGGGTGGGGGCTTGCCGCGGCAAGCGCCTTGCCGCGGTTGTTGTCTTGTCGCGTCCGGGAGCTTGCCGCTCACCGGGCCTTGCCGGGACGCGTGGCGCATCACGGCAAGCTTCTTTGAGATGCCTTGGTCGGCCTTCCCGGCAAGCTCCTCTTGCCGTGGTCTTGTCTTAAATACTTTGTTCTTGAATGGCTCCAGAGGAACCATGGAGGACCTTGGCGATCCCCCGACAAGCCTTGCCGCGGGATGCTGCGACTGCCCGTGCACAAGTTCGGGATACTAGGGTACCCCTACTCTAGTACACCGACAGGAGCCCCCGGGCCTGGGCCATACACGGTGCCGAGCGTTGTTGGGCCAGGCCCAAAACAGTGCATGGGCACGCGCGGCCTGGGGTTTCGCCGCATATCTCTCCGTATCCACCGCGCCCTCCCCGAACGTCACGCGTCGAATGCGGCATCGTGGGCGAGATCGTGGGTGGTATCTTTACTCGAAGGGCGGAACGTGCGCCTCCTCCCTCTTTATAAGCAGAGGAAACAGGGGCAGTTCGCCCATTCGCCCGTTACTGCCTCCAATCTCAGAAATCTCCGCCGCTCCCCATTCTGAAGAGAGCAGCGCTCCGCCCCCCATCACCACCAGCACCACCCACGCCGTCGTCCTCCCCCACCACCTTCGCCATTGCTCCGAAAGCCGACAAGGGGAAGGCCGCGAAGTCGGGCGAGGCGCAGCGGCTCGCAGCGCTGCGGAAGGAGCGAGCTGTCTTCCCCCCAAAGCTCGCCGTGAAGGAGTTGAGGGAGTACTATTACCTTTTCTGGTCAACGGAGACGCGAGCGCACCCGCGCACGAGGGTACTCCCCGCCACCACCTGGAAGATGGCTCCCAACGGGTACCCCTTCTTTGCTTTGTTCTTCTACTGCGGGCTCTGCCCGCCCTTCTCCGAATTCTTCTGTGACATCATGAACACCTACGGGTTCTGCCTCCTTGATTTCACCCCCAACGCCGTTCTGACCATGGCGGTTTTTGCACACCTCTGCGAAAACTTTGTCGGAGTCCATCCCAACGTTGCCCTTTTCCGCCACTTCTTCATGCCTCGGGTAGAGAGAGGAGAGCCCTTATCTGGCGGGATCACCTGGATCTCAAGGGCCGGCAAGAAAGAGGGCTATCTGGAGGGAGAGCTCCGTGGCAAGTGGGAGGTGTGGAGAGCCGACTGGTGCTGGGTTGTCGAGGAGCACCCGCAGCCATTTACTGCCCGGCGCCAAACCCCAGTAGTGCGTGGCAACGACTGGAGCGACGTGGCCCCGGAAGATGCTAGGTTGAAGATCGCCATCGCCTGGATCCAACGCCTCAGGCTTGCCGGGCTGACTGTAGGCGCAGTTGGCTCGGATTTCCTTCGCCGCCGCATCGCCCCGCTGCAGGAGAGAGGGAGGCCTGCCTGGGAGTTCAAGAACGCGGCGGATATCATGAGGCTGCGCCCGGGCCTCAACTACAACTTCACCGTGCTGGAGCTCAACGCGACGCTCCAGGAACTGTTCAAGTATGACCCAGAGCATCCCGAAGTCTTCAGGTTGCCGCAGGGCGTCGTCCCGTTGTGCAACAATTCCTCGCTCGACCGCATCCACGCAATGATGCCGTTGTGTGACTCGCATGGAATTGTGCCAACTTGGCAAGAGCCAGAAGACACCGTCGTGCAGGAATTCTTCGACAGCTTGGTGGAAGTGCCGATCCGTTCCGACGAGAAGGACGGCCTCACCCGCGCCACCACCGATGAGGAGCTGCAATGCATCGCCACCCGACTGGAAGAGGCGGCGGCAGCCACGGCTGCGGGCGAGTTTGGGTTCACTTTGGCGGAGGCCGACGCAGCCAAGGCGGCAAGCCATGCGGAGCGAGAAGAGCTTGCCAGCAAGAAGAAATCTGCCGGGCGTGGCGCCGAGTTGAGCGAGCCCGCCAAGGACACGAGCGGCTCGTTGGAGATCAACTCCTCTTCCTCCTCGTCTTCGGACAGCTCGCCGCAAGCAGAGCCTCCATCTCCGCCAAGAAGGCGTCTTCGCAAGGCCGGGGACATGGCGGAGCGGCAGGCGGGCCAACAGCCACCGCGCTGCGCGACACGCTCTACCACGGCAAGCACTGTTGCCGCGGGAGCGCCTCATGCTGCGACGACAACTGGAGCGGGATCTTCTCAGACCACCGCCACTGCAATGGCCAAGCGGCCAAGGGAACCTACGCCTCCGCCTTCCCGCGCCGTATGTGAGCTGGGTTTCGACTTCTCGGCGCTCAGCTCCGACGAGGAAGAAGAAAAAGAGTAAGATCCTCTTGTGATACTTGTAGTTCTTCAATCCTTGCTGTTTTGTCTTGTATCTCATTTGCTTTGCTCCGAACTCATTCCTTTTCAGGACGCTGGCCCAGAGAGCAGCAAAGAGAGCCAAGATCCCGGTGATCAACATTGATGACGTGCCCACTCCGCCAGAAGAGGGTGCGCCTGAGACCACCTTGCCGGATCTGGCGATCATTCTGCAGAGCAGCCCCCAGCGTAGGCACATGGTTTGCTTCCCGCCGTCGGGCGCGCACGGGCACTTTTTCTTTGCTAACATCTTGATTGTCGATTTGTGTAGGAGCAGAACAGCCCCACCAGGAGCGTCCGGAGACAGCCCCCGGCGTGCCATCTGCTTCGACTACGCCGCCAAGGGAAAATTCTCCGCCAAGAGATTCTCCGGCAAGGGACTCTCCGGCAAGGAGGAGTTCCCCGGCAAGGGGGAGCTCTCCGCCAAGGGGCAGCACCAGCGTCCCCCCGGCGACGGAGACTGCAACCACCGAGCCCAGCACAGGTAATATTCTTGCTTCAAATCTTCCCTTGGGTTCTTCTTCTTTTGATCTTCTTTTCCCTTAGATTTCTGCTTGACTCTTCTCCCCTTTTCGGCCGTCAGATCCATCTGCTCCGGAGCCAATGGAGACGGAGGTTTCCGCCAACGACGCTGCTGCCCCTGAAGGAGCAAACGGTGCTGACGATCCCGCCGGCGACGAGGCCGCCAAGGCTACCGCTGTAGGAGCAGGCGGGGGATCTGGCAATCGCACTGACGACCCTGAGGACGCAGGAGCGCCAGGCGTTGCACCGACCGCCGATCCGTCCGCCGCTGCCGCCACGCTAGGCTCTGAGGAGCCCCAGCCAGGTGTCTACCTGAAGGCCGGCGAGGGCATCTTCATCAACCTCCCCTGGGCATCGAGCTCCAGGGCGCCGGTCGAGGGAGAAAGCTTTGACGGAGAAGTGCTCGCCTTCGCTGGGCTGAAGATAGTTGATGCGCCGAGCAGCAGCAGCGGCGAGCCGGAGGAGGAGCGGCTGCTGCAGGAGTTGCTGTCACTCTACCGCGCGCGGCAAGCCAAGCTGGAGTCCCGCGAGGTGCTTTTCGCGAAGGCGGGCGAGGACATTGAGAAGCGCGCGGAGGAGCTCGGAGGTTTTCACCAGGAAGCTCTCCGGTCTCTGGCAAAGGAGCGGGAGCAGCTTGCCGAAGCGCAGCAGGCCTTCTTTCTTGAGAAGGCTGAAGTCGAAGAGCAACAGCGGCTTGCCGCTGAGAAAACTTGGCTGCGTAGGAAGGTGAGATGCCGCAGCGGAAGGTCAACCTCGACAGCCACGAGGAGGAGCTTGCCGCGCGCGAGCAAACATTTGGCGGGGCCCCCAAGGAAGCAAAGGATGCTGCCGCAGCTGTCGAGGCCGCCAAAAAGGTGCTGGAGATGACGGTGGCGTAGCTGGAGGCCGATCGCAAGGCATATGGTGAAGAGCTTAGCGCCGCTAAGGACTCCAACGCCGCTCTTGAGTCGAAGTTGGCTGATTTGACCAAGGCGCTCGACGGTGCCAAGGAGCAGGAGGCAGCCCTGAAGAAGGATATCGAAGCCGACAAGGCGCTGCTGGAGAGTGCTGCACCACCCAAAATGCCTTTAGGGATACGGTGGAGCACTGGACAGAGAGCCTTGTGAACGTTGCCGGGGACATCGACAAGGAGCTGGCGCAGCTGGGGATGGAGGACCTCGGGTACTCCTCCGACGAGAACCTCCAACCCAGCGCCAAGCTCATCCTGTTCTTCAAAGGCGTGGCGAGGGCGCTCCAGCGGCTCCGGGAGAGGGTCCCAAAGCAGCTGGCCGACGAGTCGCGCAAGATCTGCGCGGGAGCTCTTCAGAAGGTGCTGATGAAGGTGGCCTTACGCAACCCAGGCCTCCGCCTCACCAACATCCTCAGATCCTTGCCGCCTGATGTCGATCAGGAGGAGCTCAAGGCCCTTGTCGCACCCATTGTGGACAGGGTGAGCGGGATCAAGAGGGTTGAGGGCGACCGCGCGGACTAGGCCGCCCGTTTTCTTCTTCTCTTGTCGCTGCTATTCATGTTATGGGAACAATCTATTAGAGCTGCGACGGGCTATTTTGTAATATAACTTTATTCTGTGTAGAAATTGCCATGTTATTCCCTTTACTTGATTCCTCCCTTTGTATGTTTTTGCCCTACGCTTTTAGGGAACTTGTCGGTGCAGGCACACTTGCCGCGAGCGCTGAGTGCGGGACGTCAGCAGCCTACTGGTGGTGCCGCTACCGACAAGAAACCTTGTCGCAACTAGTTGCAGCTCACTTAGGTTGCTGAGCGAACTCGAAACAAAGTAAGGGCGCGACTAGTTAAGCAACTAGTCGCAGCTCACTTAAGTTGTTGAGCGGACTCGAAACAAAGAAAGGGCGCAACTAGCTACGAGTTGGTTCCTCCGCGCACAGGTTTTCCATACAAAGTGTGGTCGTTCAAGGGAGATAACTTAAAAATTAAAAAAATCTGAGTGCTCAAACTTTGGCAACTTAGCTTTTCTGTCGTTTGCTTCCCGGCAAGGCAAGACTTTCTTGGACGACGCCTGGTCCACACCATTATCTTCCCGGCAAGGCAAGACTTTCTTGGACGACGCCTGGTCCACACCATTATCTTCTCCTTCCCCCCCGGCAAACTTGTGCGCGAGAGAACTTTTCCTTTCCTTGAGAAGAAAGAAGAGAAAATAAATATATGGAGCCTTATGGATCGTTATTGCTTACCGGGGGTAGGTGCTGCACAAAGTGTCAGATAACTCATACAAAATATGGAAAGCATGAAATCAACGAGGTGTGCAGAGCACATGAGCTTTACTGATGCACGGGGTCTGCGCCCGGCTTTGTACAAAGGATTACATGCAACAGCGGCAAGACATGTACAAAAGGTGGTTGCCGGACCAGGTTCCGGCAACTGCGCCTTACGGGTAAAACTTACGAAGATGCTCGATGTTCCAGGAGTTGCTGACCGGAATGCCATCTTCGGTCTCAAGGCGGACAGCGCCAGGCCTTGTGACTCGTTTCACCCGGTAAGGGCCTTCCCACTTCGGCGTCAACTTGTTGGAATTCTTGGCGGACTGAACGCGCTGAAGAACAAGGTCGCCTTCCTCGAGACTTCTGGCGTTAACTTTGCGGCTATGGTAGCGGCACAAAGCTTGCTGGTAGCGAGAAGCTCGCACAGCAGCCTGAGGACGGTCTTCCTCAAGGAGCAGCGCGTCATCTTCTCGCAACTGCTCTTGCTCAAGCTCATCATAAGTGAGCACTCGAGGTGACCCGTATACGAGTTCTATGGGGAGAACTGCCTCTGCTCCATTGACTAGAGCGAAAGGTGTCTGGCCAGTGGCTCGATTTGGCGTCATCCTGATCGACCAAAGAACCACCGGCAGCTCCTCGATCCAGTTTCTTCCGCACTTGTACAGCCTGTCGAAAGTTCTGGTCTTGAGCCCATGCAGCACTTCAGCATTTGCCCTCTCCGCTTGACCGTTGCTTCTCGGGTGAGCAACAGAAGCAAAGCAGACCTTGGCGCCAAGATCTTGGACGTACCGCATGAAGGTGCGGCTCGTGAATTGCGTACCATTGTCGGTGATGATCCTGTTAGGGATCCCGAAGCGGCAAACAATTGACCTGAAGAACTTGACTGCTGAGTGTGCTGTCACCTTCCTCACTGGTTCCACTTCCGGCCACTTTGTGAACTTGTCGATTGCGACGTACAAGTACACAAAGCCCCCGACAGCTCGGGGAATGGGGCCGAGGATATCGAGCCCCCAGACCGAATATGGCCAGGATAAAGGGATCGTCTGGAGAGCTTGAGCTGGCTGATGTATCTGTTTGGAATGGAACTGGCACGCTTCACACTTGGTTACTTGTGCAGTTGCATCCTGGAGGGCTGTCGGCCAAAAGAAACCTTGCTGGAATGCTTTGCCGGCAAGTGCTCTTGCGGCAATGTGGTGACCACATATGCCTCCATGTATCTCTGCCAATAGCCTCTATCCATCTTACCGGGGAATACACTTCAATTTCACGCTGTTGAGTCTTCTTCTGTACAGTGCCTTGTCGACAAACTGGTACATACTTGACTGCCGGGCTACTCTTTCCGCTTCTTCTTGCTCTTCGGGAAGTTCTCCTGTCTGAAGGAAATGGACAATCTGCTGTGCCCATGCTGGAGCTCGTGGCTCGACAACACGGACTAAAGGCATATCTGTTGCTGCGGGAACATCCGCTTCTACGGCGAGAGCCTGCGGCTCAGCCGGAGCTTGACGTTCCCCGACAAGCTTGCCGGAGCAAAACTTGTTCGGAGCCCCTTCTTCGACGGAACAAACCCTAGGGCTTGCCGGAGCAGGACGTTCCCCGGCTAGCTTGTCGGAGCAAAACTTGCCGGGAGCCTCTGCTTCAATGGAACAAAGCCTAGGGCCTGCCGGAGCAGATTGCCCCTCAGCGCTCTCGGTGTTGATCTTGGGGACCTTCTTGGCGGAGGCTTCGGGAAGCTCTGCCAGAAAATAGTCACCAAAAACCAACTTCCTTTTCTTGCTCTGTCCAGTTGATGGAGTCACGGACGGTTGAGTCATCTTTAGCACAAAGATCCCCGGTTCCACAGGTAACTTAAGTGCGGCGCACTTTGACAGGCCATCGGCAATGTCGTTCTCGGCTCTCAGGACATGCTCCATCTCCAGGCCGTCAAAGTGCTCTTCTAGCTTTCTCACTTCGTCGACGTAGGCTTCCATCAACAGACTCTGATAATTCTTGTTTACTTGGCGGACGACAAGCTGTGAGTCACCCCTGACAATGAGCTTCTTGATCCCAAGGTCTGCCGCGATCCTGAGGCCATCAAGCAAGCCTTCATACTCTGCAGTATTGTTTGTTGCTTGCTCCCTGGGAAAATGCATCTGGACTACGTACTTGAGGTGCTCTCCGGTGGGTGCGACAAGCAGCACGCCAGCACCGGCGCCTTGCAGCGTGAAGGCACCATCAAAGTACATCAGCCACTCTTTGCTTGCTTCCTTGACGGGGATGCTCATTTCTGGAATTTCTTCATCTGGAGTTGGCGTCCACTCTGCTATAAATTCTGCCAATGCTCTGCTTTGGATAGTTGAAGTGCTTTCAAACTTGAGGCCAAAGCTTGACAGTTCCAATGCCCACTCAACTATCCTGCCTGTCGCTTCTGGATTTTGCAGTATCCTCTTCAGCGGAAAGGGAGTGACGATTGTGATCTCATGTGCTTGGAAGTAATGGTGCAGCTTTCTCGAGGCCATGAGAAGGCCGAAAAGTAGTTTCTGCACACCAGAGTACCTTGACCTAGTCCCCTGCAGAAGGGAACTGACAAAGTAAACTGGGTGCTGCACCATTTTCTTCTGTACATCCTCGTGCATCTGCGCAGATCCATCCTTGTCGGGACCAGAGCTTGTCGGGGCAGCCCTCTGCTTGTCGCTGGATGCACTTGCCGGGGTTGCTGGCTCATCATCTGCCTCCCTCTCCGCAACTAATGCAGCACTAACCACTTGATTGGTTGCCGCTATATACAGCAGCAACTTCTCTTGTGGCTTAGGTGCGACAAGTGTTGGAGCGGAGGACAGGTATCTCTTCAAGTCCTGCAGCGCAGCCTCCGCTTCCGGAGTCCATTGCATAGGACCTGCCTTTTTCAATATTTTGAAAAATGGCCGGGCGCGCTCAGCAGACCTAGAGATAAACCTGCTGAGAGCAGCCACGCAACCGGCAAGTCTTCGTACATCCTTGACGCGCTTCGGTACTTCAGTTTGCTCAATGGCCCTGATCTTGTCGGGATTGGCTTCAATTCCCCGCTGAGATACGAAAAACCCGAGAAGCTTGCCGGAAGGAACTCCAAACACACACTTCTCAGGGTTCAGCTTGAGGTTGATCTTGCGCAGATTTGCAAAAGTCTCGTCTAAATCTTGAACCAGAGTTGCCCTGTCCTTGCTCTTGACCACTATATCATCCATATAGGCTTCCACATTTCTGTGTATTTGAGGCTCAAAAGCAACATGGACTACTCTTGCAAATGTTGAACCAGCATTCTTTAAACCGAAAGGCATCCATACGAAACAGTACGTGCCACATGGAGTAATGAATGCGGTTTTCTCCTCATCTTCTTCTGCCATGAAGATCTGATGATATCCTGAGTACGCGTCAAGAAATGAAAGCAAGTCACATCCGGCCGTGGAGTCAACAATTTGGTCAATGCGCGGCAGGGGAAATGGGTCTTTGGGACAAGCTTTATTAACATCGGTAAAGTCAATACAAAGCCTCCATTTCCCGTTTGCCTTGCGCACGACTACAGGATTGGCCAACCACGTAGGATGGAGCACCCCTCTGACAAGGCCTGCTGCTTCCAATTTCTTGATCTCTTCTGTGATAAACTCTTGGCGCTCCACTGCTTGCTTCCTGACTCTCTGCTTGACGGGCCGCGCATGAGGACAAACGGCAAGGTGGTGCTCAATTACTTTCCTGGGAACACCGGGGATGTCAGACGGTTGCCATGCAAACACGTCGACATTCGCCCGCAGGAAAGCAATGAGCGCGCTTTCCTATTTAGGGTCAAGCGTGGCACTGATGGTGAAGGTACCACCAGTGCCGTCCTCCTTGGCGGACACCTTCTTGGTTTCTGGCGGAGCTCCCATCGTCTTCTTACACTTGCCGGTGGAGCTCGATGGTACGTCCTCGACGGCAGCGCAGCACTCCGAAGAGGTGCGCTTGCCGGAGTGGGCATCAGAGCTCTTGCCGGACTTGGTCTTCTTCTTCCCCTCGGGAGCTTCAGCGGCAAGTGACTTGCGCTCTGTCGCGGCTGCTGCTTCCCGGTAGATCTTGTCGGCACAGATAAGAGCATCTTTCTTGTCCCCAGGGACAGAGATGACAATTATCGGGCCTGACATCTTCAGCATGTTGTACGCATAATGAGAGGCTGCCATGAACTTGGCGAGTGCTGGACGGCCAAGTATTCCATTGTAGGGCAATGGAAAATCGGCAACGTCAAAGGTGACCCTCTCAGTCCTGAAATTTAACTCACTGCCAAATGTCACCGGCAGCGTAACTTTCCCCTTCGGTTTGCTCCTTCCCGGACTGATTCCTTGGAATGTGCCGGTCTCTTCGAGCTCGCTATCAGGGATTTGGAGTTTCTGGAGTACAGCGGAGGAGATCAGGTTCAAGCCGGCCCCACCGTCAACTAGCATCTTAGTGACCTTGAGGTTGCGGATAGTTGGTGAAACCAACATCGGCAAGCACCCGACCGCAGTTGTGCGATCAGGGTGGTCCTCAAGGTCAAAGTTGATAGGCGTGCTGGACCATTTCAGAAGTTTGCGTGACTCGACAGGTGGTTTTGCTGCATTGACTTCCTGCGCCCATTGCTTGAGTTGGCGGTGTGAAGTATGTAGAGAAGCACCACCGTCGATGCACAAAACCTCTGTGGCTTTCTGGAACTCCTGCTCACTGGTCTCGACATCATCCATGTCTTCATCATCGTCGTCATCTTCATCCTTGTCGCGGCCGCGGGGAGGTCTGTCTCCTTGCCGCTGCTTGGCCTAGCCGCGGCGTCCTCCCTGGCCAGTGCGCTTCTTGCCAGATTCCCCAGCGCCTCCTTGGGCCCTCTCCTTGTCGCGTCGCTCGTACTCAGCTTTCTGTTGCAGGACAAGTTGCTCAACCTTCTTGCAGCTCTGGAGGTCACGGCCCTTGGTGCGGTGAATCTTGCAGTACTGCTTGTCGGAGCCGTCCTGCTTGTCGGCGGATGCCACAGCCTGGCAATTGGTGCACGCGGCAATCTCCTTGCCGGAGCTACCAACTTTGGCTTTCTTGGCGCCACCTTCGTTGCCGGACTGCTCAACGACTAGCACATCTTTGCCTTTCTTCTTCCTGTTGTTGCGCCGCCGGTTTTTCTTTGCCGGGGCAGCATCCTCGCTGTCAGATCCTCCTGCTCCAGTATTCTCTCCGGGGAATTTCCTTCCTTCCTCAGCACGTGCGATCTTGTCGGCCAGGGCATACAGCTCGCTGACATCCCTGATCTTGCACATCGCCATCTTCTCCCGCATCCTGCGGTTACGCACGTTCTGATGGAACGCGCTGATCACCACGGCAGGGTGGATATTTGGGATGTATTGCTGTACACGGCTGAACCTCTGGATATACTTGTGCAGGGGCTCCCCTTCCTTCTGGACGAGCAGGTGAAGGTCCCTTTCCTGGCCATGAGGTTTGTGGCCGCCTGTAAAGGCGCCGACAAACTAATGGCACAGGTCTACCCAGGAGGATATGGAGTTGTCCGGCAAGTGCATGAGCCAGGACCTGACGTTTGGCTTAAGTACCAGTGGGAAGTAGTTGGCAAGGATCTTGTCGTCCCGTCCCCCGGCAGCCTGCACCGCGATGGTGTAGATGCTGAGGAACTCCGATGGATGCGACTTGCCGTCGTACTTCTCCGGTACGTCTGGCTTGAAATTCTTCGTACTGGGCCACTGGACTTGCCGCAGCTCAGGAGTGAACGCAGGGCAACTTACCGCGTACGACAAGTTGCATGGTTCCCCTGGCGCATGCATGTAGATAGAGGGCCCAGCGCGCAGGTCTGACTGATGCCGCGCTTCTCTTCACCGCTCGATGCGAGTACGAGCGTCTTCTTGTTGTCGTTCGTGAAGAACTTGGCGCTGATCACGGCGAGCTCGTGGATCCGACGACGCAGTGGAGTCGCTGTCGAGGTGGATCCGTCGAGTCGGTGACCTTGGCCTTCGGGGCGGAGAGTGCATGGTGGTTGCAGCCCCACCAGTCTTGTCACCACCGGCTCGCGCCTGGCTGGCTTGCCGCGGCTGCGATGTGCTCGGCTGCCGTGGAGTGTCGCCGTTGGCGAAGCCGATGAGGCTCTGAATGGTGGCCCTCCAATCGTCGATCTTGTCCGCCGTTGGAGGGTAATCTAGGAGCAGTTGAGCTCGCGCCAAAGCTTCTGCTGAAGTGGCTGGTGGAGGCGGCGAACGGTGCGAGGAGCGGGATATGCTCGGACTTCTAACTATGTTAGAAGGAGCAGTATCCTGTCCAAGCGACTGCGCCTCGCTCGTGCCAGCATGTTGGCGTGCATGCTGGTCTTGAGCCCTCCGGGAACCGCCAGCTTGATCTTGGTCCAGCAAGCGCATGGTACCGTGAGTACCATGACGCTGCCGGTCCCGCGCCTCCTGAGATGGGTGCGGTGCGTGTACGGACGCCCAAGTCTTGGAGTGCGCCCGGTCGTTGTGGGAGCCGGCTACGCCGCCGATGGGCAGCGCAGCCTTGTCCTTGGACCTGGCAGCACCGTGAGCTCCGTCGTTGACGCCCATTCTTCCGCCGGCGTCTACCCCCACAAGACGTTTGCTCCGGTGGCGGTGGGTTCGGCGCAGACAGAACAGCCGCCTCCGAGGCCTTCTTCTTTGGCGGCATATTGATGAAGATGATGAAGATCTGGCTCGCGTGAACGCCGGATCTGGTTCACGCAACCTCGACGCCCCCTACCTGGCGCGCCAAAGATGCCAGGGAAACTGATCCACGAGCACCTATGGGACTTGGCGGACCGAGCCCCTTTTGGTTCGGCGGGGGCGGAGATCGCGCGAAGAGCAGATCGAGGCGAAGCACACGAGCAGTTTACCCAGGTTCGGGCCGCACGGATGCGTAAAACCCTACTCCTGCTTTGTGGATTGTATTGAGTTCTTGCTCGGGAGCGCGGAGTGCTACAGTACACACCAGCATCTAGCCAGACTGAGCGTGAATGAGTGTCCTCCCCCCTCTACGTTGCGCATGGGCCTCCTTTTATATGCTCAAGGGGTCACCGACAGGTGGCAACATAGAAAAAAGGGCAAAAATGGAAAAGTGGTGGTTGGTACACCTACTTGTACAGTGTATCATACCTAACCCCGACGGCAGGGGACAAAGGCATTAAATGCCCGTCTATGTCACCCAAACAGTACAGAAAGGGACCGCCAGGGACGCCACCGTTCTCCACGATGGCGATCTTGTCAGCGCCGCTCGCCACCGCGCACCCCTGGCTGCACAGCCTCCCACCACGTACGCCTGGAGGGGTCCCAGAGCGACACGTTGACGGGTGTGCTGGAGCGCGGGCACAGGGTGGGGGCTTGCCGCGGCAAGCGCCTTGCCGCGGTTGTTGTCTTGTCGCGTCCGGGAGCTTGCCGCTCACCGGGCCTTGGCGGGACGCGTGGCGCGTCGCGGCAAGCTTCTTTGAGATGCCTTGGTTGGCCTTCCCGACAAGCTCCTCTTGTCGGGGTCTTGTCTTAAATACTTTGTTCTTGAATGGCTCCAGAGGAACCACGGAGGACCTTGGCGATCCCCCGACAAGCCTTGCCGCGGGATGCTGCGACTGCCCGTGCACAAGTTCGGGATACTAGGGTACCCCTACTCTAGTACACCGACATAGGCATATTGCAAGCACCAAAACAACATGCTACCGGATCTCAATATGAAAACAAAAGGCATGGACACGATGTACAGGTAAAGCATAACAAAACATGAACACTGAGCTATCTCTAGAAACTATTAGAACATGCTCAAAAGGACATGGGAAGATTGCAAATAATAACAGGTTCACAAACTTAGTGGAATTGATAGGACATGGCAGAAATAACATCATGTTACAATGTTTAGAGCTATCAAACTACATGCTGCAGGAACTTATCATGGCAACCAAAGGAATGGCATGAATCTACTAATTACTAATAACAAAAGTCCCTTACTGACCATGAGCCAAAAGGGCACAGAAAAATATGATGGCACCCATATAAACATAGCAAGTTTCATTACAGATTCAGACTTGGTGAAAAACTGGAGCATGGCAAAACAGATAACGAGTAGGCATGTTTACGAGCTCGATGCCCTCCCTACAAGGAATTGCATGACAAACTAAGCATATACCCTGCAAATAGACATGGCATAGAAGCTAGACATGGCAAGATCAATAACATAGCATGCACGGATCAACAACAACAAGCTAGGCAAAATTGCTAAACATGTCAACAATCTGCCAGGAACATTTTATAGCAAAAGTAGAGCAAGATTAAGACATGATAGAGCACTCTATAATTGCAACCAGAGGCATAAATGGATAGAGCATAACCATATGAACAAAACACTCTTACTGAACATACTCAAAAAAGGCATGGATCTCACTGTAGCAACATGAATACATGGCATCACAATAACTGCAGAACAAGCGCGGAAATCAGGAACATCACGAAGCCTAGTTTGCATGCTTGTTCTAGTCACCCCATAGATCACAAAAATACATGGCATACACCCCTGTAAAGATGGCATGGCATACTTCAAAACACATGTAGGGCTCAAGTTCATAGGAGGCACACATTAAACATGGCAAAAATGACAAAAGTCCAAATCCTGATAAGGATCTGAAACTAACAGAAACTAGCACTCTTCCAACAGCATTTAGGGCATCAAGATAAGCTCAACTGATGTACTCGTCGAGACGAACACTTTGGTATGCTACACGCGCAAAACGGAGCCACGGATGCAGAGTTATGATGTGATGAACAATGCTAAAAATATTAGGGACTTGGCCAGAAAACGGGGTCAACCTCTAGGGTTCGTCCCAGATCTGGATCGGGGCATGCGAACCGAGGCAGGGGCGCGAGCTCATCGGAGATGGTTGCCACTGGGGAAGAAGAGGAGGGAGGTCAGGGCGTCGCCGAAGGTGGAGCTCGCCGGGGCGGCACCGGGGCGCGGGCGCGGCCGCGGTCGGGCGGC
>NC_057806.1:632195490-632198264 GCF_018294505.1 Triticum aestivum
CGGGGCGAGCGGTGTGCGCGGGCAGCGTCCGTGCCGCGGGGGCCAACCGCGGGCCGTGCGGGCCGGCGCGGAGGGCGGCAGCGGCGTGCCACATGGCAGGCTCCGGTTGGACGGGGCGGCGGTTGGACGCGTCTAACGCGGGGACGGACATGTCCGGCGTGCGGAGGAGGGATGGATCTAGGGTTCATCCGCGAATTTCGGGGGAGATGCCTTTTTATAGGTAGAGGGAGCTAGGAGGCTCCAAATTGAGCACGGTTTGCGGCCACGCGATGGTGATCGAACGACCGAGATGATGGAGGGGTTTTATGTGTGTTTTGGGCCACTTTGGAGAGGTGTTGGGCTGCAACACACACAAGGCCTTTACGGTCCCTCGGTTAACCGTTGGAGTATCAAACGAAGTCCAAATGGTACGAAACTGGATAGGCACTCTACTGGTAGTAAACTAAGGCCGCTTGGCAAGTCTTGGTCCAATCCGAAAATGTTTAACACCCACACACGAAAAGAGGCAAAAGGGGGCGCCGGAGGACATAGGAGTGCCGGATTGCAAAACGGACAACGCGGATTGCAAAACGGACAACGGGGAAAATGCTCGGATGCATGAGAAGAACACGTATGCAAAATGGGATGCACATGATGACATGGCAAAATACAACACGCAAGCAAATGAGAAGGCAACAACGGCGAATAACTGGCGGACACCTGGCGCATCGAATCCGGGGCGTTACAACTCTCCTCTACTAACAAGAGATCTCATCCCGAGATCTTAGGACCGAGACGGGAGGGAAAAGGGATGGGGTGAAACAAGAACTCAAGAGAGGAAGCAAAGAATCGAGAGCACTCGAGAAGAAGAGAGGAACGGCGAGAATGACGAGAATTAAAATTTCATGGAATCAGATAGACTATGAAACCACTCCGGTTAGAACGAGATAGACAAGGAACATGAACGAAAGAATTTAGACGGCACTCCGGCTGAACATGGACAGATTAAAACATGATCTTGAGAAGATGGAACGATACTTGCCTTGAGGAACAACATGAAATCTCCGGAAGACTTGAAAGAGTGGAATGAGAAGAACGGGGAAGAAGATGACAACTTCTATCACGAATGAAATAGAAAGCATCCATAAAAGGAAGGCTTGGACGGAGTTGTTGAGAAAATCAACAACGAAAAGAATAAGCTTGTTTTGGACTTATGGATAACATCTCAGAATTATGAGGTGATCACCGACCACAAGCGAAAAAGATTTAAAAGGCTGAGAAGAACGAAGAAATGCAAAATTCCACTTCAAAATAATACGGAGAATTAATTGCACTTCGAGAAGCAAGAAGAAGAAGATACTTGAGATCCTTCAACAAGAATCTTCATGAACACTTGAAGCATGAATTAACTCGTGAAGAACCACCATGAAGAACTCCGGTAGCAAAAGATTATGAGATAGAATTGAAGGATGAAAGGGATAAGATTAAAGCCTTGTGATGATTTAGATGGAGGTTCTGACGAGATGGCCGAGGAAGCTTGGAACTCCGGAAAAGAAAAGACAAACAACTTAGAACCGAGAAATTATTCAACATGAACAATCTCCGAAGGAAGGAATTAATCCACTTGATGAAAGACGAATAAGAATTATGTTCTGCTTATCCTTCACCAATTAAATTGATGAGAAACAATGGATTGTATACTACTTATTCGTGTTGGGAAAGATTAAGGGGGGGAGATAGCGTAAACACGAGGGAGTCTTCATAAACCACTAGTAAGATTGAAAAGAACGAATGAATATATGATGAGAACGGAAAAGGAATCTTCAACGAATTGCCGTAAGAATTCAAAATTGAATGACGAAGGAGGATGAATCACCGGGAAGAATTAGAAAAGCACGAAGTTGCTTGAGGGGATTTAGAGAGAAGAGAACGAAGAGATCGCGAACTGATTGAAGAATACTTGAACGAAGCACCGGAAGAATATTGAGACGAATGAAGGGGCATCGATGTAGAATAATTGGAGAATGGATTTGAATACTTAGCACGAAGAAATATTCCAAAAAGATGGCCTCCGGATGATCGAGAGAGAAAGCAACACCTGAAATATTCCGGATGGATGAAAAGAATTTGCATGATTGAAAACAATTAGATAGGATAACATCGAGCTGGCACCGCGAATCTCCTAGAGAACGGACAAGATTTAAGAGAAAACTCTTCTTCGGTCTTCCAATGTTGAGAATGACGACGAGGAACACCAGTAAAAATTGTTGAGATAGTCCGGGAGAATGAAAAATGAAGAGGTTGAGCCAATAGTGAAAATGATTTGGAATCGATCTTGGAAAGGCGTCTGACTGATGAAATTCATACTTACGTCAAACTTCAAAAGAACTTGAGAATACCTCCGGGAAAATCAGAAGAGTCACGTAAGATCCTGGGAAAAGACCTGTGGGTTAGGGACCACCGAAAAGAAACACCGTTAGAATGGATTGTCGAAAGAGAAATGATGCACCGGAACGATTGAAAGATTTGAATGAGGTGGCACTCTCGAAGTAATTGAATGCAACACGAATCTTCTGAGATATCTTCATCACTCCGGAATGATGAAATGGCGAGAGGCGAATGAGCAAGGGGAAAATTTTGAGCTAACGGAAAGAATACGATCGACAACGAAAAACTTGAATTGAATCCACCGGAAAAGAAAACAAGACGAACATTGATCAACCAGACGAGAATTCACCGGTTGAAACAAATGAGGAAAGACTAAAGACACTCCACACGAATGAAATTGATTACTC
>NC_057806.1:632198636-632202902 GCF_018294505.1 Triticum aestivum
TAACGGGGAACCGACGAATAACTTGAAGAGAAAAGCACCGGTTGAAAAGATCTAGGGAAGAATGCAAATGCTTTACACGAGTAGGATGGATACTCGATTTACGGACTCCGGTTCCGAGAAGAAGAAGGGTGGGCGGGCGGGAAAAACAAGGACAACTTCTGATGAGGAAAAACAACATCGATTGAAAAGACAAAGGGGGTTTGAGTCGACTTGACGAGAGATGCACCGGATAAAAGAGGAAGGACAAACGAACGAAAACTAAATGCGTGATCCTAAAGAAAAATTTGAACGAGAAGAGGAGTAGTTCAAAACACCTACATCAAGATTTCTCACCAGAGCGACGAAGGGGCAGAGGAGTAAAAAGAAATCCTACTCTCCGATATAACTAGACTCCGAAAAAGTTTTCTTCTACACTCGACATTGGCCAAACTACACGATCAATCAAGGGGGCTCCTAGGGTCGGTCCAGGCTCTGATACCAACTTGTCATGCCCAAGATGCGGCCCAATCCTAAAGGAACTCGAAGGTCCCACCAAGGATAGAAGCGCATCTTGAAGACGCTTTTGCAAGGTGGATATCATTACATCAACATTACATAATAGTGGGATACATCCAAGACATACAATGTCACATGAATACAGCAAAACATCATATACAAGATCAACATCCGACTAGGGATGAAACATAAACAGAAACTCAAATGACATCCACCCTGCTAGCCTAGGCTGCCGACCAGGAACCTAACCCAAGATCGACGACGACGAAGAAGAACTCCCAAAACAAGTAACATCGCTCTCGCGTCAAGATCATCGCAAAACATGTACCTGCAACTGGTGTTGTAGTAATCTGTGAGCCACGAGGACTCAGCAAACCCATTACCATGGGTATCAAGACTAGCAAAGCTTAATGGGAAAGGAAGGGGTAAAGTGGTGAGGTTGCAGCAGCGGCTAAGCAAAGTATGGTGGCTAACTTACGAAACAAGAGCGAGAAGAGGAGCTTAGCAAGCGGTCGTCAGCTAGTAATGATCAAGAAGTGATCCTGAACTCCTACTTATGTCAAACATAACCTAGAAACCGTGTTCTCCTCTTGAACACCCGGAAAAGAGACACTCACGGTTACGCACACGGTTGGTGTATTTTAGAAGAGTTTACTTCAAGTTTACTACAACCAGATATCAACAAATTCCCATCTGCCACATAACCGCGGGCATGGCTTTCGAAAGTTCAAACCCTGCAGGGTTGTCCCAACTTAGCCAATTATAAGCTCTCGCGATCAACGAAGGATATTCCTTCTCCCAGGAAGACCCAATCAATCTCGGAATCCCGATAACAAGACATTTCGACAATGGTAAAACAAGACCAGCAAAGCCGCCCGGATGTGCCGACAAATCCCGATAGGAGTCGCACATACCTCATTCTCAGGGCACACTGGATAAGTCAAGCTACGAGTAAAACCAGTCCTCGAGTTACCCCGTGGTGGCCCCGCAGGCTGCTTAGTTCGGACTAACACTCGAAGGAGCACTGGCCTGGGGGGGGCTAAAATAAAGATGACCCTTGGGCTCCGGAAACCCAAGGTAAAAAAAGGGCATAGGTGAGGCAAATGGTAAAACCAATGTTGGGCCTTGCTCGAAGAGTTTTATTCAAAGCGAACTGTCAAGGGGGTCCCATAATTCACCCAACCGTGTTAGGGACGCAAAATCCGGGAACATAATACCGATATGACGGAAACTAGGGCGGCAAGAGTGGAACAAAGCACCAGGCATAAGGCGGAGCCTTCCACCCTTTACCAAGTATATAGATGCATTAATAATATAAGAGATATTGTGATATCCCATCATAAACATAATCCAACATGGAGCAATCTTCATCTTCACCTGCAACTAGCGACGCTATAAGAGGGGCTGAGCAAAAGCGGTAAGATAGCCAAACAACGGTTTGCTAGGAAGGGTGACAAAGGTTAGAGGTTCATGGCAATTTGGGAGGCTTGATAAGCAAGTGGTAGGTAACGCAGCATCGCAATAGAACGAAGTATCTAGCATAGCAATGATAGTAATGAGATCCAAGGTGACGGTCATCTTGCCTGAAATCACGCTAGTAAGAAGAACGAGTCCATGAAGAAGAAGAAGCCACGAAGACGAACCAAGCGTAGACGAACGAATCCTCACGATCGCAACGAAACGGAAACTATCGAGAAGAAGCACACAACACGGTAAACACACCACACATAAACAAGGCATGATGCTCAACCAAGTATGATGCATGACAAGGCTACATGAAGCTACTCATGGCAAGAGATGATGCATACAAGAACAACACATCAAAGCAAGTTTAAATGAGGCCGGAAACAACATAGAACAATTCCGGTAAGTCCTCATATGCAAATTTCGAAATTGGTCCAGATCTGAATAAACCTTATGTTCAAGTTGTTAAACAGAAAGTTAAGATGCACCACGATGATATACACGAAATTCTAGTCAAGTTACATATAAAGTTCATTAGATTCGGAGCTACGGCCTAAAAGATATGAGCAAAACAAGTTAAGCATGGCATTGATGCAAAATGCATACAAATATCAAGCAAACACACTCAAAACATAAATGCAACAAGGTCACATGAAGCTACATGCAAAACTATAAGCAAGTTTCATATAGAGGACACTCAAAACGGAGCAACGGTTCAACACATACACATGAATCAAGTTTAAAGGATAAGCTGTCCAAAACAGCAACTAGGCATATTGCAAGCACCAAAACAACATGCTACCGGATCTCAATATGAAAACAAAAGGCATGGACACGATGTACAGGTAAAGCATAACAAAACATGAACACTGAGCTATCTCCAGAAACTACTAGAACATGCTCAAAAAGACATGGGAAGATTGCAAATAATAACAGGTTCATAGACTTAGTGGAATTCACAGGACATGGCAGAAATAACATCAGGTTGAAATGTTTAGAGCTATCAAACAACATGCTACAAGAACTTATCATGGCAACCTTAGGAATGGCAATTTTCAAACTTGAAAAAATCATAACTAAATCATCCTAATTCAGAAACATACATATAATATATCAAAATTTGAAGAACAAAAAGATTGATCCGCTGAAACTAGTTGTCCGTTTCGACCATTTTTTAAAATCACAAAATTCCAAAGGGAAAATAGAGTTTTTGGGTGTTTTAGACGTTTTTTGGACGTTTTTAGCGTTTAGTGTCAGGGTTTAGATTTCAGGGTTTAGGGTTAGGTTTTATGGTCTAAACCCTTAGTTTTTACTGTTTAGCATAGAGTTTCCGACGTTTTAAGTCCCGGGTTTAGGGTTTAGGACAATTTTTGAAATGACAAATTGTAAAAGGAAAAAAGATATGCTCTAATTTATGTTTTTTTGAATTTTGGTTAAATCTTGTCAAACCGTTCAAACAACTGATTCAAGAAATATAGAGTGTTACTAAATAATTACGCAATAATATTAGTGTTACCAAATCAGTATCTCAGTTTTTTTGAATTTTGTTCAAATCTGGTCAAACTGTGGTCAAACTATGGTCAAACTACTTATTCAAGAAATATTAGTGTTACTACATAATTATTCAAGAATATTAGTGTTACTAAATAATTATTTCAAACTATGGTCAAACTGTGGTCAAACTATGGTCAAACTTATTCAAGAAATAGTAATGTTACTAAATAATTACTGTTTTTTTAGAATATAATAGTTTCAAACTCAAACGGTGAAATGTGTGACTTCATGCTCAAGCTAAACTCCTGAGGGTTAATAGGATTGACATCTTACTATTGTCAGGAAAACAACAAGTGTAGACTCGGAAACGAAGGAGAATAGAACCTGAAAGTTAAGCGTGCTCGGGCTGGAGTAGTGAGAGGGATGGGTGACCGGTCGGGAAGTTAGATGATTTGGAATGAGTGATCCACACTTGAGCAGTTAAGAGAGATGATTAGAGACTAAATCATCAAATAATTCAGAAAAATTAAAAATAAAAAAAATCAAAATTTTTTCCAAAATTTTCAAAAAAAAATTCAAAAAAAAAAACATTTAGTACCGGTTGGTAACACCAACCGGTACTAAAGGTCCCCCATACCAGGGCGTGAGCTCACGCCACGTGGTGGCACTTTAGCGCCGGTTTGTGCCGAACCGGTACTAAAGGGGGGGGGGCTTTAGTGTCGAAACTTTAGTGTCGGTTCCTAAACCGGCACTAAAGGGCCTTACGAACCGGTGCTATTGCCCGGTTCTGCACTAGTGAATTGCAACCAGAGG
>NC_057806.1:632203280-632204185 GCF_018294505.1 Triticum aestivum
AAAACATTTAGTACCGGTTGGTAACACCAACCGGTACTAAAGGTCCCCCATACCAGGGCGTGAGCTCACGCCACGTGGTGGCACTTTAGCGCCGGTTTGTGCCGAACCGGTACTAAAGGGGGGGGGGGCTTTAGTGTCGAAACTTTAGTGTCGGTTCCTAAACCGGCACTAAAGGGCCTTACGAACCGGTGCTATTGCCCGGTTCTGCACTAGTGAATTGCAACCAGAGGCATAAATGGATAGAGCATAACCATATGAACAAAACACTCTTACTGAACATACTCAAAAAAGGCATGGATCTCACTCTAGCAACATGAATACATGGCATCACAATAACAGCAGAACAAGGGCTGAAATCAGCAACATCACGAAGCCTAGTTTGCATGGTTGTTCTAGTCACCACATAGATCACATAAATACATGGCATACACCACTGTAAAGATGGCATGGCATACTTCAAAACACATGTAGGGCTCAAGTTCATAGGAGGCACACATTAAACATGGCAAAAATGACAAAAGTCCAAATCCTGATAAGGATCTGAAACTAACAGAAACTAGCACTCATCCAACAGCATTTAGGGCATCAAGATAAGCTCAACTAAAAATGATGCAATGAGATGAAATGATGTACTCGTCAAGACGAACACTTTGGTATGCTACACGCGCAAAACGGAGCCACGGATGCAGAGTTATGATGCGATGAACAATGCTAAAAATATTAGGGACTTGGGCAGAAAACGGTGTCAACCTCTAGGGTTCTTCCCAGATCTGGATCGGGGCACGTGAACCGAGGCAGGGGCGCGAGCTCGCCGGAGATGGTCGCCGCTGGGGAAGAAGAGGAGGGAGGTCAGGGCGTCACCGGAGGTGGAGCTCGCCGGGGCGGCAATGGGGCGCGGGCGCGGC